>NC_037330.1:17418108-17427525 GCF_002263795.3 Bos taurus | reverse complement strand
GTACGGACGATATGAGTATATGTTACGTACGGACGATATGAGTATATGTTACGTACGGACGATATGAGTATATGTTACTTTTTTTATTTGGAGGGCAATTGCTTTACAATGTTGTACTGGCTTCATACAGTAACATCAATTAGGCACAGGTAAACATATGTCTCCTCCCTCTTTGACCTCCCTGCCCCCTCCCACGCCGTCCCATCTCTCTAGGTTGTCACGGAGCACCAGATTGCATTCCTTGTGTCATACAGCAAATTCCTGCTTTCTTTCTATTTTAGGTATGGCAATGTAGGTTTCCATGTTCCTCTCTCAATTCATCCCATCCTCTCTTTTCCCCACTGTGACAAGTCTGTTCTCTACGTCTGCATCTCTCTTGCTACCTTGCAACTAGGTTCATCAATGTCATTTTTCTAGATTCCATATATATGCAGCAATATATGATATTTGTTTTTCTCTTTCAGACTTGCTTCACTCTGTAAACAGGCTCTAGGCTCATCCACCTCATAGGATTGACTTAAATTTGTTCCTTTTAATGTTGAGTAATATTTCATTGTATACATATACCTCAACTTCCTTATCCATTCATCTATGTTGCTTCCATGTCTGACTATTTTCAATATTGCTGTGATGCATATTGGGATACATGTACCTTTTCAGTTATGCTTTCCTCAGAGTATGTGCCCAGTAGTGGGATTGCTGGGTCATTTGGTAGTTTTATTCCCTAGTTTCTTAAAGAATCTCGATACTGTTCTCCATAATGACTGTATCAGGTTACTTTCCCACCAATAGTGCAAGAAGTTTCCCTTTTCCCTTTTCTCTTTGAAGGCTGAGCTCTGAAGAATTGATGCTTTTGAACTGTGGTGTTGGAGAAGACTCTTGAGAGTCCCGTGGACTCAAGGAGATCTAACCACTCAAACCCAAAAGAAATCAACCCTGAACATTCACTGGAAGGACTGATGCTGAAGCTGAAACTCCAATACTTTGGCCACCTGAGGCAAAGAGCCAACTCAATGGAAAACCCTGATGCTAGGAAAGATTGAAGGCAGGAGGAGAAGGGGGCAACAGAAGATGAGATGGTTTGGATAGCATCACCAATTCAATGGACATGAGTTTCTGCAAACTGCAGACAATAGTGAAGGACTGAGAAGCCTGGCCTGCGGCAGTCCACTGAGTTGCAAAGTGTGGGACATCGCTTAATGACTGAACCACAACAATGTCAAAGAGTGTTCTTTCTATGTTTTCATCTAAGAGTTTTAGGGTTTATGGTCTTACATTTAGATCTTTAATCCATTTTGAGTTTATGGTGTTATCTTTGTGTGTCAGCTTCCTTGGTAGCTCAGATGGTAAAGTGTCTGCCTGCAATGTGGGACACCCAGGTTCAATCCTGGGTGGAAAAGGAAATGGCAGCCCACTCCGGTACTCTTGCCTGGAAAATTCCTGGATGGAGGAGCCTGGTAGGCTACAGTCCATGGGGTAGCAAAGAGAGACATGAACTGACGACTTCACTTTCACTTTTCACTTTCATGCATTGGAAAACAAATGGCAACCCACTCAGTTTTCTTGCCTGGAGAATCCCAGCGATGGGGGAGCCTGGTGGGCTGCCGTCTATGGGGTCGCAGAAATCGGACATGACGCGACTTCATTTCTATGGTGTTGGGAGTTTTCTAATTTCATTCTTTTACGTATAGCTGGTAGTTTCCCAGCACCACTTATTGAAGTGTCTATCTTTTCTCCTATGTATATTCTTGCCTGGTCTGTCAAACATAAGATGTCCATAGGTGGCATGGCTTTATCTGGGCTTTTCTATCTTGTTCCTTTGGTTATATTTCCAGTTTTGTACCAGTACCATACTGGCTTGATGACTGTAGATTTGCAATACTACACATTTTTAAATTAATCTTAGTTTATTAACATTTTAAATCACTTTCTCAAGTCCAGACAATCCACCAACCAATTAATTCAAGTCCTGATTTGTAGCGTTGTCCAACAATTATCCCTCATAAGCTTGAAAGAACACATACCTGCTGTGCCAGCAGACTGTAAATCCCAAAGAATGAGGAAGAGAACAGGAAGAAGACGACAAAGAAGATAGAGGAACAGAAGAAGGGCAGGGCGAGGAGTGGAAGACAGACAACTTAAAGATGCCAAAGCAAAATCTAATACAGGAAAGATATAGGCTAAATATGCTGCAAACTATAAGATTATCACAACTGTAATGAGAAAAGTACTGCTTCTTTAAGTGGCATAGGGCCAAGGCATTAAATTCATAGATTAAAAAAGTAACCACACTGACAAAGTATGCTCATGGGCTGAGACAGTTCTGATGCACTCACAGTAACATCTGATCCTCATTGTGCTTTCTGTGTGCTGACAACAGTTCTAAGTGCTTTATATATACGTATAAATGCAAGGCTCCCAAGCTAACCTATAAATGAGTACTATATTATTCCCACTTTTAAAGTGAAGAAAATGAGACCTTAAAATGAGACACAGAGACCTTAAGCCGAATTACCCAAGATAATTACCAGTTGTTAACTTAGAGGAACCATGAAGTGAACTCAGGAAGGCTGGCTATAGGATCTGTGATCTCAGGAAAGATGATTGTGGTCACTTCTAGTGGAGAAGGTATGAAATGCAATTTATTTAGGAAATTGGGTCTTTTGAAGGGTTGGTAAATATTTTTTTCTCATCTTTGTGTTTCTTGACAATAAAGAGATCAATCTATAATACCATTATATAGCAAAGGTTTATGAACTTTCTGATTATGTTGATCATGTTCTCCTAAAATCATACAAAATTTTATTTTTGTTCTTTTTTCTTGTTTTCTTCAAGACAAATTGGGGGAGGGAATCATGTCAATAATATTAGGCCAGAGCCCTGTTCAAGAGTACAAAGTTAACCCTCCTAAAATAAAATCACTTCTTAGTGTTGGAAGCCAACAACAGTAAATTCTTACGCATTTTTTTACCTATAAGGTGGTGAAATTAATGGAGTCAACTTCCTCTAATATGAGAACATATTTAATAATAGACCTGCTTTTCATATAGTCACTCTCATGAAATACATTATTTTTGCCAAAGAATTAATATATTCCTCAGCCCTTTTAACCATTAAGAAAAAAAGTCTTCAAAAGATCATATGTACTTTCAGTTAAAAAAAACAGATTGTAGTAGAGAATTACATTGAAAGTTGAGACTCTGAACTTCAGTATAGTATGACTAGAAAACTGTGAATGAATTATTAAAATCTTTGATACATCTTTCAGATCCAATGCCTTCAACCCTGTTTGGAGACATTGTCTCTCTGATGACTGTTCTCCCTGCAGTTACTCTGCCCTGCCTCAGCACTCACCATCTCCTCTCACAGGTACATGTACCCCAGATACTCAAGGCTCACTCATCTCTTCACTCAAGTCTTTGCCCTAAAAGCCACTTTGGAAGAGCTTTTCTACACAGTTGTCTCTAACATTCCCCCTGCATCACTATAATTTGCCTTGTATGTGCACGTGTGTGTGTGTGAAAAATCCCTGCAAAAGTTTTGGTGGAAAAAGGACTTTGGGCAGCATCCTCATGTGCCTAGCACATAAGAGACTGCTTGGCATGTGTTAATAATGGGGAAATATTTGTGAATAAATTAATTTCTATGAGTACATGGAATTGAATAGATTCTTGCCTACTGGTTTTACAAATAAGGGACCTGAGACTGAGAGAATTCAATTCTTTTCAGGGTCTTCAAGATAGAAAGATAGAAACAAGTCAGAAACCAATGAAGGAATTCTTTGATGGATCCAGTGCAAAAGACATATTTCAGACAAAGCTGAACTCAATGATGGAAAAGTCTAATTCTGATAATCCAAAGGGAAGGAAAAGGAATGCTCAGAAGAATACATGTAGCTGACAGAAGAGACAAAATACACTATATGCAAAAAAAAAAAAAAAGAAAGAAAAATACATAATGGGCTATGAATATGTTTTATTGGAGAAGCAAAGGAATAGACCCACTAATTGCTCATGGGGTAGAGATCACAACAGGGATTACAGACGGGCACATGGCACAGAGAGTACAATCGATGATCCTGCTGCTCTTCTTCCAACAACGTGGTGTCAGCTTCAGGCAGCAGGCCTTTCCTCTGTCTGCTGTCAGTTGAGGAGGGAGATTAAGGAAGATGCAGTCTGTCCCCATGGCCAAAGGGAGGAAATGGAAGAGCCAGGATCTTGTTTCTTGGTCCAGATGAAATCTGGTGCTGTTACTTCCACTTGGGTGGACACTTGTGCTCACATGGTGGGCATGGTGGTCCTGGAGGGCATTTCTTCTGGCTCAGTGGAGGTGGGCATGGATGAGGTGGGCAAGGCTCATGGCACTTGGGTGGGCACACTTTTGGAGGTGGATGGCAGGGCTCCTTGCACTGATGGTGATGCTGATGCTGATTCTGATGTGGATGCGGATGCTGGTGGTGAGACATGCTTCCTGGGTCTCAAGGAATCTGAAATACAAACAGACACCTTTCTTAATACCTATGAGTCTGATTGGTAGAACATTTAGCTGTGCCAACAACCCTCCATCACTAAGGACTCTTCTGGATTCCTAATGCAGACTTATGTTTTTTCAGAGCTACTTCACCCTTCATTTTTAGTATCTCTTGCCCTCAGATCTTAGTCTTTTCTGATTAGCCTTTGCTTCTACCACTTTCTCAAACAAAATTACCTACAAGGTGTTGTACGAATACAAACATACCCTGAAGTATAAGCTGGATAATAAACGTGTAGCCAATCCCCAAAACAAATCTCTACTTATTTCTCCCATGAGGTCTGGTTGCTGGCCAAGCTGACCTGACTGTGGCTTCTGAGGAGAATTGGATGCTGAGAAGTGTGCATTTGGAACTAATGTGTGCTGTGCTGTAGCACAGTATCTTACTGTCTCTCAGGAATAGACTGTGCCTCTGACTCCATTATCTCCTCACATTTAAGATTGCATTCATGACCAAATACCAAAAATTTACCCCTAAATCCTCATTATCTTCTTTTTCCCATACAGAGCTCTAATTGCTTCAATTACCGCCACTTCTCCCCCTGGATTAATCCCAACACCGAAGTTCCATAAAGATCTCTTAAGAGTTGTGCTCACCAGAGGCTCCAAAGAAGACCTATGACCGTCACGACAATGACAGCACTGTGATGGAGATTCCTTTTATAAGGACCAGGCGGCTCCACCCAGGGGGGATACCCCAGGACTGGCATGATGCACTTGTTTCCCACCCCAAATTCCACGTGCTTGCAATCTCAAAAATCAATGCCCCAGTCATACTGATATCACACAGTTCCCTTGTCCGTGGACTTGCTCACCCTTCAGTGAGGAATTACAGAGTGATTCATCTAGACTTTTGTCTCATACTTCCTCTACCTGTGTCATGCACCATAGGAAATATGAGGAATGCTTGAGAATGGTGCTATTCTTCCATAGTTAGAAATGTTGCTTCCCCTCTTGCCAGCTCCCCACGCATTGTACATAAAACTTACTACCCCATTCCATTTCTTCTGTCAGCACCAGCTTTTTTTCCATTGGATGACAGAGACCAGAGTTTCCTAACTGCACGTATTTTAACTCTACCTCCAGCTTTTCTAAACTTGCCTTGTACCATATACTACTCTTGACATATAAGTAACTTAAACCTGGCCACAAAATGTAGCCTTGAGTTTTCAGTGCAAGCAGTCTCATGTCAGATGTGCTTTCACATGGCTCCATACACGGACTTGAACCAGGACAATGTGATCCCTCAGTTTCTTTAGACATAAATCACAAGCTCTGATCCCTTCCTTGAAGCTCTACTTTTGCAGGTTTATGCACTGATCTGAACTCTGCAGACCCATGATCTGAGTCATTTGGGTCTACTTTAGAAACCCAAATTCCTCTCCTCCTTATCTTCAAAATGAACTCAGTGTCTGGGCTATATGCATTTAGGAAGCTTTCCCACTAATACTCCCTAAATATCTTGACTTCTTTCCCCTACAGCAGTTAATTCAATTGACTCCGATCAGGTCCTTTATTTTAAGTGACACTTAGTGTGTTTTTCAGGACATTCTTAGTACACTCAGGGGATGAACCTCCATGAATCGATTCAGCCATTCAATCCATGGGTATTTTTCCTTAAATGAATAAAATAGGGGTGACATAGAACCCACTGATAATTTATTAGTGTATTTGTTGACCGACAGTAACACTGTCAGCTCATTATATTTACTATGCCTTTCAGGGGAATACTTGAGTACCTTGGCTATCAGTTCAGTTCAGTTCAGTCCAGTCACTCAAGTCCATGTCTGACGCTTGTGCAGACCCCCATGAAACTGCACAGTACCACCAGACAATTCCCTGTCCATCACCAACCTCCAGAACTTGCTCATACTCATGGCCTCGAGTTAGGTTTGATGCCATCCAGAAATATTCTCATCTGTCTACTCATTCTATTCCTCCTGCTTCAATCTTTCCGGCAATCAGATCTTTCAAATAAGTCACTTGCTTCACATTAACGTGGCCCCAAATTATAGGGGCTCAGCCTTCAGCATCAGGCCTGCTCTTGAGAATCCTGGTATTGCAGTCCAGGAAGCAATGTTACGAACTGCACATGGAACAACAGACTGGGTTCCAAATAGGAAAAGTGCGTTCGTCATAAGGCTGTATTATTGTCACCACTGCTCATTAATTTTATGCAGAGTACATCATGAGAACATGCTAGGCTGGAAGAAGCACAAGCTGCAATCAAGATTGTCAGGAGAAATATCAATAACCTCATTTATGCAGATGACACTACCCTTATGGCAGAAAGTAAAGAGGAACTAAAAAGCCCCTTGATGAACATGAAAGAGGAGAGTGAAAAAGTTGGCTTAAAGCTCAACATTTAGAAAACTAAGATCATGGCATCTGGTCCCATCACTTCATGGGAAATAGATGGGGAAACAGTGGAAACAGTGTCAGACTTCACTTTTTTGGGCTCCAAAATCACTGTAGATGGTGACTGCAGCCATGGAATTAAAAGACACTTACTCCTTGGAAGGAAAGTTATGACCAACCTAGACAGCATATTGAAAAGCAGAGACATTACTTTGCCAACAAAAGTCAAGGCTATGGTTTTTCAAGTAGTCATGCATGGATGTGAGTGTTGGACTGTGAAGAAAGCTGAGTGCTGAAGAATTGATGCTTTTGAACTGTGGCGTTGGAGAAGACTCTTGAGAGCCCCTTGGACTGCAAGGAGATCCAACCAGTCCATCCTAAAGGAGATCAGTCCTGGGTGTTCATTAGAAGGACTGATGCTGAAGCTGAAACTCCAGTACTTTGGCCACCTCATGCGAAGAGTTGACTCATTGGAGAAGACTCTGATGCTGGGAGGGATTGGCGGCAGGAGGCAAAGGGGACAACGGAGGATGAGATGTCTGGATGTCACCACCGACTCAATGCACATGAGTTTGGGTGAACTCCGGGTGTTGGTGATGGACAGGGAGGCCTGGCGTGCTGCAATTCATGGGGTAGCAAAGAGTCATACACGACTGAGTGACTGAACTGAACTGAACTGAACTGAACGGAAAAACTTCTAAGTGGAACAGTCCAGATATTGAGACAATTTTGAAGATAAAGAGATGAGAGGAATTAGGGTTTCGAGCAGACCGAGAAGCAGCAGACCAACAAGCAACAGTAAGAACCGGACATGGAAAAATGAACTGGTTCAAAATAGGGAAAGGAGTAAGTAAAGGCAGTATATTGTCCCCCCGCTTATTTAACTTATATGCAGAGTACATCATGCAAAATTCTGGGCTGGATGAAGCACAAATTGGAATCAAGATTGTTGGAGAAATATCAATAACATCAAGTATGAAGATGACGCCACCCTTAGGACAGAAAGCAAAGATGAACTAAAGATCCGCTTGATGAAAGTGAAAGAGGAGAGTGAAAAAGTTGGCTTCAAACTCCACATTCAAAAACCTAAGATCATAGCATTCGATCCCATCACTTCATGGGAAATAGATGGGGGAAAAAAGAACACAGTGAAAGACTTTATTTTGTTGAGATCCAAAATCACTGAGGACTGAGACTGCAGTCATGAAATTAAAAGATGCTTGCTCATGGGAAGAAAAGTATACCAAACCTAGACAGTGTATCAAAAAGCAGAAACATCACTTTGCTGACAAAGGTCCCTATACTCAAAGTTATGGTTTTTCCACTAGTTATGTATGGATGTCAGAGTTGGACCATAAAGAAGGCTGAGCACTGAAGAACTGAGGCTTTTGAACTGTGGTGCTGGAGAAGACACATGAGAGCCCCTTGGACACCAAGGAGAGCAAACCAGTCAATCCTAAAGGAAATCAACTCTGAATATTCATTGGAAGGACTGATATTGAAGCTGAAGCTCCAATATTTTGGCCTCCTGATGTGAAGAGCCAACTCCTTGGAAAAGACGTTGATGTTGGGAAATATTGAAGGCAGGAGGAGAAGGGGACGACAGAGGATGAAGTGGTTGGATGAAAACGTCCAACCATCACTGAGTCAATGGACATGAGTTTGAGCAAACTCTGGGAGATACTGAAGGACAAGGAAGTCTGGCATGCTGCAGTTCATGGGGTCGCAAAGAGATGGACCCAAATGAGCAACTGCACAGCATCAAACAACACGAGACTACAAATGACTCATGGTCAAGGGGCAGCAAAAGTAGAGTTTCATGAAGTGGCCCCAGTCTATGAGCTTATGGCTGAGAAACCTGAGGGATCATGTTGTCCTGTTCAAGTCCATTATGGAGCCATGTGAAAACACAGCTGAAATGAGACTGTTAGTACTGGAAAATCATGATAGACTTTGTGGCCATGGTTAAGTCTTTTAATTGTCAAGAAAAGCCCAGAGATCAGTAGAATGTGGTATAAGGGGAATTTAGAAAAAACTGTGGGTGGGGGTTAAGATATGTGCATTTATTAAACCCTAGTCATGACCATTGAGGAAGACAAAGCTGGGTGCTGAAGGTGAAATGGAATGGGGTAGTAAGTTTTCCATACCAGTTGTGTAGGGAGCTGGGGAATGTGGTAAGCACAATCTTAACCATGGAGGAGCAGTACCATTGTCAAAAAATTCCTCATATTTTCTAACTGATGCATTTCCTAACTGGTGCATGCTACTGGCACTGGGGCTTTGAGACAATGTATTGAGTGACTCACTCTGCACTGCCTCAGTGAAGGGTGAGGAAGTCCATGGCAATGGAGCTTTGTGATATCAGCGTGAGTGTGACAATTTGTTTTGAGATTGCAAGCACATGGTATTTGGGGTGGGAAACAAGTGCATGCTGCCAGATCTGGGATATTCCCTCTGGGTGGAGCTGCCTGGTCCTTATAAAAGGAGTCTCTACCACCATACTGCTATCTTCGTGTAACTCACTCATAG
>NC_037330.1:17396327-17418008 GCF_002263795.3 Bos taurus | reverse complement strand
AAATTTTTTAAGAGTTCAGTGTAATGAATATATAGTTTGTGTGGTTTTATGCTGTGAATTCAATGTCTACACATACAATTTTTTCCTTTCCAGAGAGTAGAGTGATAATCAATTACCACCACAGTATTGACTACTGTATAGCTTTAATTAACTGGCCTGTCATTCTTTCTGTCCTTATATTAAATAGAGTTTCCAACTGGAAATATAATTTCTGTATCCTTGAAAAAGTGTCTCAGTAGAATCATGATGATCTGTAGGTTTCCCAACACTTGTCACCCTAGGGCTTTTCAATTCTCTTATTACTCTCATTATGTCCATAGCTTTTTTTTTTTTTTTTTCTTTTGCATTTTTGAGTCTTTCTCAATTTGAGTTTTAACCTTTGTTTGTAGGAGCAAAACCTCAAAGCTATCAGAAAATATATTTGTGGAAATTATGTTATTTATTCATAATTGATTAATAGTTTGGCTACATGTAACATTGTAGGTTCAAAAACATTTTCCTTTGGAATTTTAGAGGCAGTGCTCCATAACTCTTTGAGCATGTATATTTGCTGATGATTTCTTTTCTACCTCATGGCTTACTTAGCCTCTCTTCTACTCATTCCCCAACAGTCAGCTTCTTTCCTAGATAACCACTGTTACTAGTTTCTGAGATAAATCTAGCAAACTCTCATGTAGATATTACACGATTTTCAGAGAGATTCAGAGATTCGGTTTGGTACAAATGCCCATTTGTAAAATGGAAAACATCCATTATATGAAAAAATATCCATTATTTGGAAACAATGAGGACCATTTGTCCTTGAGTCACTTTCTCTGTTATCAAGAACTAATTATCCCTCTTTCTAAGTCCGCAACCTCATTAGGCACCTTTTTCTTAAGAAAGACTAATCCTCCTTCAATTTACCAAGCATAAGTGACAAGCCACAGAATTTATTGGTAAAAATATATTGAAATCTATTAGTAATTCATGGAGAAAGATAAGCAAATATAAAATTATGTTGGTAAAACTAAGTCACATATTCCCTAGATAATTCTCTTACTCCAGCAGGTACCACCTAGTTCCTAAGACTTCATCATGAAAAGAATGTTGTGAAAGCACCTAATCCATCCCAAGACATTGCTTTTCCTTCCAGGATTCCTGAAGGGCGTCTATTTCTTAATGGTGATCCTCGTTACTGCATTGTGCAATCTCAGAGGACTGGGCGGGAACAACGGTCCTCATCTTGGTTCTCTGAGAGACTGAGAAAGAGATCAGGAGCAGGACTCAGTCTAAAGAAGTTCCTACCTCTTCAAACACCCGGTTTATGCCACTGATCTTTTTCTGAACTACATCAGCCCAGTCAAGATAGAAACACAGCAGATGCTACACGGTCTCCTTTCAGGCAAGAGCACATGCTTGAAATCTTCCCTCAGGCAGTGGAGAAGGAAGACCTCTGTTACTAGTAAAAAGATGTGGATTCTTCAAGTGCCTTCCAACTGACCTTCTACCTAGCAGTGATACAGCTAGAAGAAAGAGAGGAGCAGGCAGGGGTCTTAGCGAGGGAAACAGTCTACACAATGCGATTCTTTATAAGATCTAGAGCATCTTTGACATTACTGATCAGTTATTTTGAGTAGTTATTCATAATTATCAGTTTTTCTAGCCTTTAGAGCTGACATATATAATTTTTAAATTTATTTTTAATTGGAAGATAATTGCTTTACTATGTTCTGTGGGTTTCTACCATGCAACAATGTGGATCAGCTCTAAGTACACATATATCTCCTCCACTGTGAGCCTTACTTCCACCCCACTGCCCCCTATCCCTCCCCTCTAGGTTGTCACAGAGCACCAGGCTGAACTCCCTGAGCTATAAAACAACTTTGCATCGTCATCTAATCTACACACGGCAATGCCTGTATATCAGTACTACTCTCTCAATTTGTTCCACCCTCTCCTTCCCTCAGTGTGCACACAAGTTTGTTTTCTACATCGGTATTTCTATTCCTGCCCTTGAAAGAGGTCCATCAGGGCTATTTTTCTAGATTCCATACATATCTGTTAATATACAATATTTTTTTTTCTCTTCCTGAATTACCTCACTGTGGATAAAAGGCTCTAGATTTGTCCACCTCAGTTCAATTGACTCAGATTCGTTCCTTTTTATTGGTTATTTTTCATTATATGTATGTGCCACAACACCTTCATCCACTCCTCTGTTGATTGACATCTAGGTTGCTTCCATGTCCTGGCTATTGTAAATAGCACTGCAATGAACACTAGGTACACATGACCTTTTGAATCACGGTTTTCTCAGGGCAACTACTGGGCCATTTGGTAGTTTTACTCCTAGTTTTTAAATGAATCTCCGTACTGTTCTCCATAGTAGCTGTATCAATTTACTTTTTTTAAAAGTTTTATTGTGTTAGGAACACCTAATATGAGGTGTATTCTCTTAACAGAATTTTTAGTGTATAATACAGTGTTTTTACACAGGCTTGATGTTGCAAGCAGATCTCTAGAACTGATACCTTTCAGGACTGAAATTTTATACTGTCAACTAAAAAATATAGTCACAACCTGAAAGGAGACTTTTGTTTTATTTGTTTGGAAAGTTTAGGACTCCAAGCCCAGGAGACAGCATCTCAGTAGCTCTGAGAAAAGTGTTCCCCTTGGAACATGGCAGTGGGAGTCAGGCTGCATACAAATTTACAGCAAAGGGAGCAGGCAGTCTGAACATCAAAGATCAGGTATCAAATTAAGGAATTTAGCATTGGATGTGTGGGAAGATTTAAGCCTCTGGGCTCACTGAATTCATTGTTTTCATATGTACCTCAGCTATCTGGGCCAAACCCTGTTTCCTTGTTCACCTTAAACAATGGCAGCTGTGGCAGATGGCTGCTCCTTGTGTTCCCCCAGCCCCTCAGCAATCACCATGGCAGGTGGCAGCATCTGCTGGATTGAGCTTTGGGAGCCCGCATTCACATTTGGAGGCCAGAAATTGCTGATGGCTGTGACATTTCTTGTTTATTGATTTGGCAGTAGAGATTTTCATTTCACAATACCCATTGATTAGCAACACCCTGTTTTAGTCCATGCCCTCCCTCCCCCAGTTCCTGGCAACTACTATTCTATTCTTTATCCCATGAGCTTGACTCTTTTCGATACCTCATATAAGGGGATTCATGTGGTACTTGTCCGTCTGTTTCTGGCTTATTTCTCTTGGCATAATGTCTTCCAGGTGAGTTCATTTTGTGTCATAGGACAGGATTTCCGTCTTTTCAAGAAGGAATAATAATCCTTTGTATGTATATACTACAGTTTACTTATCCATTCATCTGTTGATGGACATTTAGGTTGTTACCACAACAACCTAAATTTTGGCTACTGTGAGTACTGCTGCAGTGAACTTGGGAGTGCTAATATGTCTTTGAGTCTTTGACTTAAAATATTTTGGGTAAATAATGTAGGTGTAGAATGGGTAAAACCTATGATAGTTCTGTTTTTTCTGTTTTTAACTTTTTGAGTGACCTTCATATTCTTCATAATGGTTACACCATTTTGCCTTCCCACTGCCAGGTACAAGGGTGCTTTTTCCCTCCATAATCTCACCAACATTTGCTATATTGCTTTTTTGATTATAGTCATGTTGTAGCCACACGTTCCGGGAAACAAACTCACTCAGAAGGACAATGCAGATAGTGGAGTGCAGTTTATTGCACCGGCGGGCCCAAGGCAGAGTCTCCTCTTAGTCAAGGACCCCGACCAGCATTTGTGAAAATCTTTTATACCCCGTGTGTTCGTGTCTGAACCCACCACTCCAAATTCCTTGAGACTTAGGTAAACCAAGGAAAATACAATCCCAATAACCCCATCATTCACATGCTATGTGCTCATGTGCTCAAACAGTTAGCCAATAATCAATAAACCCGAGGTTACACTCCGGTAGATACAGAAAAATTTATGGCCTGTCAGGAGGAAGGGGTGATTAGTGTATGTTTGCTCTTAGGCGATGAGTAACCTAGATATGATCTTCAAGGTTCCCCTGTGTGGAGGGGGTCTTATCCTTCTGTTGTTGTTTTCATAGGCACTAAACACAGAGTTCAAAATCCATTGGAAAGGTGACTGAGCATGATCAGCACAAATAGGCCTAAGATGGAGTCCAGGCCCTATGAATTTCTTCTTTAGTCATTCTTCAGGTGTGAAGTGATACATCATTGTGGTTTTGATTTGCATTTCCCTGGTGATTAGCAGTGATATTAAACTCCTTTTCATGTCCCTGTGGATATACATATATATGTCTTCTTTAAAGAAAGCTCTATTCAAGTCCCTTACCTATTTAAAATTAAGGTTGTTAATTTTTTTTCTATTATGTTGTAGGAGCTTCTTACATACTTTGGAAATTAACCCCTTATCATATATATGGGGCTCATATTACCTTAAGCCTTGTAACCAGGAAGAGTTGATTTTGAATCTGTGCTGGATCAGCTTCTGTGATTTTAACCCTCATCTTGCCACTTTTGCTATTGTAAGTGTGCATAATGGACTGCCTTTGGGAGATAACCTGAGCTGCCCACCTGTGAGGGACTGTAAGAAAGCAAATGTAACACATTCCTCCGCATGAGGCTTGCCATACTAGGGGAAATTTGCAAGGATTGAGTAGTTTTTTACTTTGTTTCCTTATTTGCACTCCATTTCTGACTCATAAAAGAACCTGGCAACCGGGCCCCAGCAAGATGATTATTTTGAGGTATTAGGTTCTCATTCTCTCAGCCAGCGGGTTCCCAAACAAAGTCCCTTTCTGGTCTAGGTAGGCTTCCCTCATAGCTCAGTTGGTAAAGAATTGGCCTGCAATGCAGGAGACTCGGGTTTGATTCCTGGGTGAAAAATGAAATTTTTCATTTCATTTTTTCCTTTTCCTAGTCTAGACACCTCATCTCAGATTCACTGCAGCGAGCGAAGCAAGCTTGGGCTTGGTAACAGACTATGATATGTGCATTATATTAGACATTTTGTTGTTCTCATAGCAAAATTTTGAGGCCAATATAGCTTTTGTCTTTAATTTACAGCAGTGTTAGGAAGCTGATCTTCAGAGCGGTTGGGAAACATTTAATGTCACAAAGTACCAGTGCCTATAGATGTCTGCATACCCAGGGCAGTCAAGGTCCCCCACAGAAGGCTTCACTTCAATTCAGTTCAGTTCAGTCGCTCAGTCGTGTCCTACACTTTGCGAACCCATGAATCAGAGCACGCCAGGCCTCCCTGTCCATCACCAACTCCCGGAGTTCACACAAACTCATGTCCATCAAGTCGGTGATGCCATCCAGTCATCTCACCCTCTGTCATCCCCTTCTCCTCCTACCCCCAATCCCTCAGAGTATCAGGGTCTTTTCCAATGAGTCAACTCTTCGCATGAGGTGGCCAAAGTATTGGAGTTGGGAGGCAGTGTCTCCTTGATCACTGTCCTTTCTGTGGTTAATTTCCTCTGCCTTAGCACTTGCCCACACCTCTCATGGTACAATGTATCCCAGATACACTCAAAGCTCACTCATTTCTTCACTCAGGTTATTGCCCAAAATGCGACTTTGGAAGAGCTTTTCTCCAAATTTTCTCTCACATACACATGCAGGACTATTATTTGTCTTCTGCATATGTGTGTGTGTGTGTGTGTAAAATTCCCTCAAGAATTTAGATGGACAAGAATGTTGGTCACCATTATCATGCACCTGGCATATAAGAGATGGCCTGGCATGTATCAATAATTAGGAAACATTGTGTATATATTAACTTCTATGAGTACACTGAGTTGAATACATTCTCTCCTCATTTTCTCAAGTAAGGAAACTGAGGCTGAGAGAATTCAGTTCTTTTCAGGGTCCTACAAGGTAGAGAGATAGACACGTTTGAAACCAGTGAAAGAATTCCTTGATGGATCCAATCCAAAAGACATATTTCAGGCAAAGCTGAACTCAAAGAAGGAAAAGTCTAAGTCCGAAAATCCAATGGGAGTAAAAGGAACACACAGAAGAATACTTGTAGTTGACAGGAGACATTAAAAACACAAAGTGCAAAAGAAAAACATAAGAAATGTGCACTCAACTAGGACACAGGCTTTATTGGAGAATCAAAGAATAGACACACTAAGTGCTCACAGGGTAGAGATCACATCGCAGATTACAGACGGGCACATGGCAAAAGGCGATCAGGTGATGATCCTGCTGCTCTTTATCCAACAAGGTGGTGTCAGCTTCAGGAAGCAAGCCTTTTCTCTGTCAGCTGTAGGTTGAGTAGAGAGGTTAAAAAAGATGAAATCCATCACCATGGCCGAAGGATGGACAACGAGAGAGCCTGATCTTGTTTCTTGGTCCAGATGAAATCTGGTGCTGTTACTTCCACTTGGGTGGACACTTCTGCTTGCATGGTGGGCATGGTGGCCCAGGAGGGCATTTCTTCTGGCTCGGTGGAGATGGGCATGGATGAGGTGGGCAAGGCTCATGGCACTTGGGTGGGCATACTTTTGGAGGTGGATGGCAGGGCTCCTTGCACTGATGGTGATGCTGATGCGGATGCGGATGCGGATGCGGATGCGGATGCGGATGCGGAGGGTGAGACATCCTTCCTGGGTCTCAAGGAATCTGAAATACAAACAGACAGCATTGTTCTTAACAGAAAGTCCTATTCTTCCATTATTAGGGAGCCCTTTTCTACCACTTTCTGAAGAAAAAATTACTTACACAAATGCTGTGTGAATACAAGCACACTCTGAAGAAGAATAATCAGGATGTGAAATTTGTAGCTTATCTCAAAACACATCTCTACTAATTTCTCCCTTGAGGTCCTGGTTGCTGGTCTAATTGACTTGACTGTTGGCTTCCGAGGAGAAACACAAAGGCCCACACTCAGCACTCAGTGGGACTGCAGGCTGAGAAGACTTCATTTGCAATGAATGCAGGGTGCACTGAGACACGGCATCTCATCTCCCTGACTCTCCCTAGGTTAAGATTGTGCAGCTGGTAGATATATTCCTAAGTATTTTATTCTTTCCGTTGCAATGGTGAATGGAATTGTTTCCTTAATTTCTCTTTCTGTTTTCTCATTATTAGTGTATAGGAATGCAAGGGATTTCTGTGTGTTGATTCTATGTCCTGCAACTTTACTATAGTCATTGATTACTTCTAGTAATTTTCTCTTGGAGTCTTTAGGGTTTTCTATGTAGAGGATCATGTCATCTGCAAATAGTGAGAGTTTTACTTCTTCTTTTCCAATTTGGATTCCTTTTATTTCTTTTTCTGCTCTGATTGCTGTGGCCAAAACTTCCAAAACTATGTTGAATAGTAATGGTGAAAGTGGGCACCCTTGTCTTGTTCCTGACTTTAGAGGAAATGCTTTCAATTTTTCACCATTGAGGATAATGTTTGCTGTGTGTTTGTCATATACAGCTTTTATTATGTTGAGGTATGTTCCTTCTATTCCTGCTTTCTGGAGAGTTTTTATCATAAATGGGTGTTGAATTTTGTCAAAGGCTTTCTCTGCATCTATTGAGATAATCATATGGTTTTTATTTTTCAATTTGTTAATCTGGTGTATTACATTGATTGATTTGTGGATATTGAAGAATCCTTGCATCCCTGGGATTAAGCCCACTTAAAGACCTATATATAGAAAACTATAAAACACTGGTGAAAGAAATCAAAGAGGACACTAATAGATGGACAAATATACCATGTTCATGGATTGGAAGAATCAATATAGTGAAAATGAGTATACTACCCAAAGCAATTTATAGATTCAATGCAATCCCTATCAAGCTACCAACAGTATTCTTCACAGAGCTAGAACAAATAATTTCACAATTTGTATGGAAATACAAAAAACCTCGAATAGCCAAAGCGATCTTGAGAAAGAAGAATGGAACTGGAGGAATCAATCTACCTGACTTCAGGCTCTACTACAAAGCCACAGTTATCAAGACAGTATGGTACTGGCACAAAGACAGAAATATAGATCAATGGAACAAAATAGAAAGCCCAGAGATAAATCCACGCACATATGGACACCTTATCTTTGACAAAGGAGGCAAGAATATACAATGGATTAAAGACAATCTCTTTAACAAGTGGTGCTGGGGAAATCTGGTCAACCACTTGTAAAAGAATGAAACTAGAACACTTTCTAACACCATACACACAAAAATAAACTCAAAATGGATTAAAGATCTAAACGTAAGATCAGAAACTATAAAAGTCCTAGAGGAGAACATAGGCAAAACACTCTCTGACATACATCACAGCAGGATCCTCTATGACCCACCTCCCAGAATATTGGAAATAAAAGCAAAAATAAACAAATGGGACCTAATTAAACTTAAAAGCTTCTGCACATCAAAGGAAACTATTAGCAAGGTGAAAAGACAGCCTTCAGAATGGGAGAAAATAATAGCAAATGAAGCAACTGACAAACAACTAATCTCAAAAATATACAAGCAACTCCTACAGCTCAACTCCAGAAAAATAAACGACCCAATCAAAAAATGGGCCAAAGATCTAAATAGGCATTTCTCCAAAGAAGACATACAGATGGCTAACAAACACATGAAAAGATGCTCAACATCACTCATTATCAGAGAAATGCAAATCAAAAGCACTATGAGGTACCATTTCACACCAGTCAGAATGGCTGCAATCCCAAAGTCTACAAATAATAATAGCTGGAGAGGGTGTGGAGAAAAGGGAACCCTCTTACACTGTTGGTGGGAATGCAAACTAGTACAGCCACTATGGAGAACAGTGTGGAGATTCCTTAAAAAACTGGAAATAGAACTGCCTTATGACCCAGCAATCCCACTGCTGGGCATACACACTGAGGAAACCAGAAGGGAAAGAGACACGTGTACCCCAATGTTCATCGCAGCACTGTTTATAATAGCCAGGACATGGAAGCAACCTAGATGTCCATCAGCAGATGAATGGATAAGAAAGCTGTGGTACATATACACAATGGAGTATTACTCAGCCATTAAAAAGAATACATTTGAATCAGTTCTAATGAGGTGGATGAAACTGGAGCCTATTATACAGAGTGAAGTAAGCCAGAAAGAAAAACACCAATACAGTATACTAATGCATATATATGGAATTTAGAAAGATGGTAACAATAACCCGGTGTACGAGACAGCAAAAGAGACACTGATGTATAGAACAGTCTTATGCACTCTGTGGGAGAGGGAGAGGGTGGGAAGATTTGGGAGAATGGCATTGAAACATGTAAAATATCATGTAAGAAAAGAGTTGCCAGTCCAGGTTCGATGCACAATACTGGATGCTTGGGGCTAGTGCACTGGGACAACCCAGAGGGATGGTATGGGGAGGGAGGAGGGAGTAGGGTTCAGGATGGGGAACACATGTATACCTGTGGCGGATTCAGTTTGATATTTGGCAAAACTAATACAATTATGTAAAGTTTAAAAATAAAAAAAAAATAAAAAAGATTGTGCCGCTGACTCTATTCCTCTCGTCTCATTTAAGTGCACATTTAAGACGTCAAGAACAAGACTAAAAACTACCCCTAAATTCTTATTACCTTCTTATTCCCATAGAGAGCACTAATTTGTTCAAATACAGCCACTTCTACCCTAAGACTATACCCTACCACACGAGTGCTAAAAACCTCTAAAATTGTACTCACCAGAGGCTCCAAAGAAGACCTATGACTGAGTATCATGAAGATAGCAGCACGGGGGTAGAGACTCCTTTTATAAGGACCAGGCAGCTCCACCCAGAGGGAATATCCCAGATCTGGCATGATGCACTTGTTTCCCACCCCAAATACCATGTGCTTGCAATCTCAAAAAGAAATTGTCACACTCATGCTGATATCACAAAGCTCCATTGCCATGGACTTCCTCACCCTTCACTGAGGCAGTGCAGAGTGAGTCACTCAATACATTGTCTCAAAGCCCCAGTGCCAATATCATGCACCAGTTAGGAAATATGAGGAATTCCTCGACAATGGTACTGCTCCTCCATGGTTAAGATTGTGCTTGCCACATTCCCCAGCTCCCTACGCATCTGGTATGGAAAACTTACTACCCCATTCCATTTCAGCTTCAGCACCCAGCTTTGTCTCCCTCAATGGTCATGACTAGGGTTTACTAAACACACATATCTTAACCCCCACCCACAGTTTTTCTAAATTCCCCTTATACCACATTCTACTGATCTCTGGGCTTTTCTTGACAATTAAATGACTTAACCATGGGCACAAAGTCTATCATGATTTTCCAGTACTAACAGTCTCATTTCAGCTCTGTTTTCACATGGCTCCATAATGGACTTGAACAGGACAACATGATCCCTCGGGTTTCTTAGCCATAAGCTCATGGAATAGGATCCCTTCATGAAATTCTATTTTTTCTGCCACACGAGCATGAGTCATTGTGGTCTAGGGTTGTATGATGCTGTTCAGTTGCTCATTCGTGTCCAACTCTTTGCGACCCCATGGACTGCAGCATGCCAGACTTCCTTGTCCTTCACTATCTCCCAGAGTTTGCTCAAACTCATTTCCATTGACACCATCTGACCATCTCTTCTTCTGTCGTCCCCTTCTCCTCCTGCCTTCAATCTTTCCCAACATCCCAACAAGATCTTTTCCAATGAGTTGGCTCTTCACATCAGGAGGCCAAAATATTGGAGTTTGAGCTTCAATATCAGTCCTTCCAATGAATATTCAGAGTTGATTTCCTTTAGGATTGACTGGTTTGCTCTCCTTGGTGTCCAAGGGGCTCTCATGTGTCTTCTCCAGCACCACAGTTCAAAAGCCTAGTTCTTCAGTGCTCAGCCTTCTTTATGGTCCAACTCTGACATCCATACATAACTAGTGGAAAAACCATAATTTGAGTATAGGGACCTTTGTCAGCAAAGTGATGTCTCTGCTTTTTGATACACTGTTTAGGTTTGGTATAGTTTTCTTCCCATGAGCAAGCATCTTTTATTTCATGACTGCAGTCTCAGTCCTCAGTGATTTTAGAGACCAAGAAAATAAAGTCTGTCATGGTTTTCATTTTTTCCCCCATCTGTTTCCTTGAAGTGATGGGATCAAATGCTATGATCTTAGTTTTTTGAATGTGGAGTTTGAAGCCAACTTTTTCACTCTCCTCTTTCACTTTCATCAAGAGGATCTTTATTTATTTATTTATTTATTTTTAACATTCTGAACAAGGCCTTTAATTTTTATTTTATTTTATTTTTAAACTTTACATAATTGTATTAGTTTTGCCAAATATCCAAATGAATGCGCCATGGGTATACATGTGTTCCCCATCCTGAACCCTCCTCCCTCCTCCCTCCCCATACCATCCCTCTGGGTTGTCCCAGTGCACTAGCCTCAAGCATCCAGTATTGTGCATCGAACCTGGACTGGCAACTCTTTTCTTACATGATATTTTACATGTTTCAATGCCATTCTCCCAAATCTTCCCACCCTCTCCCTCTCCCACAGAGTGCATAAGACTGTTCTATACATCAGTGTCTCTTTTGCTGTCTCGTACACCGGGTTATTGTTACCATCTTTCTAAATTCCATATATATGCTTTAGTATACTGTATTGATGTTTTTCCTTCTGGCTTACTTCACTCTGTATAATAGGCTCCAGTTTCATCCACCTCATTAGAACTGATTCAAATGTATTCTTTTTAATGGCTGAGTAATACTCCATTGTGTATATGTACCACAGCTTTCTTATCCATTCATCTGCTGATGGACATCTAGGTTGCTTCCATGTCCTGGCTATTATAAACAGTGCTGCGATGAACATTGGGGTACACGTGTCTCTTTCCCTTCTGGTTTCCTCAGTGTGTATGCCCAGCAGTGGGATTGCTGGGTCATAAGGCAGTTCTATTTCCAGTTTTTTAAGGAATCTCCACACTGTTCTCCATAGTGACTGTACTAGTTTGCATTCCCACCAACAGTGTAAGAGGGTTCCCTTTTCTCCACACCCTCTCCAGCTATTATTATTTGTAGACTTTGGGATTGCAGCCATTCTGACTGGTGTGAAATGGTACCTCATAGTGCTTTTGATTTGCATTTCTCTGATAATGAGTGATGTTGAGCATCTTTTCATGTGTTTGTTAGCCATCTGTATGTCTTCTTTGGAGAAATGTCTATTTAGTTCTTTGGCCCATTTTTTGATTGGGTCGTTTATTTTTCTGGAGTTGAGCTGTAGGAGTTGCTTGTATATTTTTGAGATTAGTTGTTTGTCAGTTGCTTCATTTGCTATTATTTTCTCCCATTCTGAAGGCTGTCTTTTCACCTTGCTAATAGTTTCCTTTGATGTGCAGAAGCTTTTAAGTTTAATTAGGTCCCATTTGTTTATTTTTGCTTTTATTTCCAATATTCTGGGAGGTGGGTCATAGAGGATCCTGCTGTGATGTATGTCAGAGAGTGTTTTGCCTATGTTCTCCTCTAGGACTTTTATAGTTTCTGATCTTACGTTTAGATCTTTAATCCATTTTGAGTTTATTTTGTGTATGGTGTTAAAGTGGTCTAGTTTCATTCTTTTACGTGTGGTTGACCAGTTTTCCCAGCACCACTTGTTAAAGAGATTGTCTTTAATCCATTGTATATTCTTGCCTCCTTTGTCAAAGATAAGGTGTCCATATGTGCGTGGATTTATCTCTGGGCTTTCTATTTTGTTCCATTGATCTATATTTCTGTCTTTGTGCCAGTACCATACTGTCTTGGTAACTGTGGCTTTGTAGTAGAGCCTGAAGTCAGGTAGATTGATTCCTCCAGTTCCATTCTTCTTTCTCAAGATCGCTTTGGCTATTCGAGGTTTTTTGTATTTCCATACAAATTGTGAAATTATTTGTTCTAGCTCTGTGAAGAATACTGTTGGTAGCTTGATAGGGATTGCATTGAATCTATAAATTGCTTTGGGTAGTATACTCATTTTCACTATATTGATTCTTCCAATCCATGAACATGGTATATTTGTCCATCTATTAGTGTCCTCTTTGATTTCTTTCACCAGTGTTTTATAGTTTTCTATATACAGGTCTTTAGTTTCTTTAGGTAGATATATTCCTAAGTATTTTATTCTTTTTGTTGCAATGGTGAATGGAATTGTTTCCTTAATTTCTCTTTCTGTTTTCTCATTATTAGTGTATAGGAATGCAAGGGATTTCTGTGTGTTGATTCTATGTCCTGCAACTTTACTATAGTCATTGATTACTTCTAGTAATTTTCTGGTGGAATCTTTAGGGTTTTCTATGTAGAGGATCATGTCATCTGCAAATAGTGAGAGTTTTACTTCTTCTTTTCCAATTTGGATTCCTTTTATTTCTTTTTCTGCTCTGATTGCTGTGGCCAAAACTTCCAAAACTATGTTGAATAGTAATGGTGAAAGTGGGCACCCTTGTCTTGTTCCTGACTTTAGAGGAAATGCTTTCAATTTTTCACCATTGAGGATAATGTTTGCTGTGGGTTTGTCATATACAGCTTTTATTATGTTGAAGTATGTTCCTTCTATTCCTGCTTTCTGGAGAGTTTTATCATAAATGGATGTTGAATTTTGTCAAAGGCTTTCTCTGCATCTATTGAGATAATCATATGGTTTTTATTTTTCAGTTTGTTAATGTGGTGTATTACATTGATTGATTTGTGGATATTGAAGAATCCTTGCATCCCTGGGATAAAGCCCACTTGGTCATGGTGTATGATCTTTTTAATGTGTTGTTGGATTCTGATTGCTAGAATTTTGTTAAGGATTTTTGCATCTATGTTCATCAGTGATATTGGCCTGTAGTTTTCTTTTTTTGTGGGATCTTTGTCAGGTTTTGGTATTAGGGTGATGGTGGCCTCATAGAATGAGTTTGGAAGTTTACCTTCCTCTGCAATTTTCTGGAAGAGTTTGAGCAGGATAGGTGTTAGCTCTTCTCTAAATTTTTGGTAGAATTCAGCTGTGAAGCTGTCTGGACTGGGGCTTTTGTTTGCTGGAAGATTTTTGATTACAGTTTCAATTTCCATGCTTGTGATGGGTCTGTTAAGATTTTCTATTTCTTCCTGGTCCAGTTTTGGAAAGTTGTACTTTTCTAAGAATTTGTCCATTTCTTCCACATTGTCCATTTTATTGGCATATAATTGTTGATAGTAGTCTCTTATGATCCTTTGTATTTCTGTGCTGTCTGTTGTGATCTCTCCATTTTTGTTTCTAATTTTGTTGATTTGATTTTTCTCCCTTTGTTTCTTGATGAGTCTGGCTAATGGTTTGTCAATTTTATTTATCCTTTCAAAGAACCAGCTTTTGGTTTTGTTGATTTTTGCTATGGTCTCTTTTGTTTCTTTTGCATTTATTTCTGCTCTAATTTTTAAGATTTCTTTCCTTCTACTAACCCTAGGGTTCTTCATTTCTTCCTTTTCTAGTTGCTTTAGGTGTAGAGTTAGGTTATTTATTTGACTTTTTTCTTGTTTCTTGAGGTGTGCCTGTATTGCTATGAACTTTCCCCTTAGAACTGCTTTTACCGTGTCCCACAGGTTTTGGGTTGTTGTGTTTTCATTTTCATTCGTTTCTATGCAAATTTTGATTTCTTTTTTTGATTTCTTCTGTGATTTGTTGGTTATTCAGCAGCGTGTTGTTCAGCCTCCATATGTTGGAATTTTTAACAGTTTTTCTCCTGTAATTGAGATCTAATCTTACTGCATTGTGGTCAGAAAAAAATGCTTGGAATGATTTCTATTTTTTTTGAATTTACCAAGGCTAGCTTTATGGCCCAGGATGTGATCTATCCTGGAGAAGGTTCCATGTGCGCTTGAGAAAAAGGTGAAATTCATTGTTTTGGGATGAAATGTCCTATAGATATCAATTAGGTCTAACTGGTCTATTGTATCGTTTAAAGTTTGTGTTTCCTTGTTAATTTTCTGTTTCGTTGATCTATCCATAGGTGTAAGTGGGGTATTAAAGTCTCCCACTATTATTGTGTTATTGTTAATTTCTCCTTTCATACTTGTTAGCATTTGTCTTACGTACTGTGGTGCTCCCGTGTTGGGTGCATATATATTATAATTGTTATATCTTCTTCTTGGATTGATCCTTTGATCATTATGTAGTGACCTTCTTTGTCTCTTTTCACAGCCTTTGTTTTAAAGTCTATTTTATCTGATATGAATATTGCTACTCCTGCTTTCTTTTGGTCCCTATTTGCATGGAAAATCTTTTTCCAGCCCTTCACTTTCAGTCTGTATGTGTCCCCTGTTTTGAGGTGGGTCTCCTGTAGACAACATATGTAGGGGTCTTCTTTTTGTATCCATTCAGCCAGTCTTTGTCTTTTGGTTGGGGCATTCAACCCATTTACGTTTAAGGTAATTACTGATAAGTATGACCCCATTGCCATTTACTTTATTGTTTTGGGTTCGAGTTTATACACCGTTTTTGTGTTTCCTGTCTAGAGAATATCCTTTAGTATTTGTTGGAGAGCTGGTTTGGTGGTGCAGAATTCTCTCAGCTTTTGCTTGTCTGAAAAGCTTTTGATTTCTCCTTCATACTTGAATGAGATCCTTGCTGGGTACAATAATCTGGGCTGTAGGTTATTTTCTTTCATCATTTTAAGTATGTCTTGCCATTCCCTCCTGGCTTGAAGAGTTTCTATTGAAAGATCAGCTGTTATCCTTATGGGAATTCCCTTGTGTGTTATCTGTTGTTTCCCCTTGCTGTTTTTAATATTTGTTCTTTGTGTTTGATCTTTGTTAATTTGATTAATATGTGCCTTGGGGTGTTTCTCCTTGGGTTTATCCTGTTTGGGACTCTCTGGGTTTCTTGGACTTGGGTGATTATTTCCTTCCCCATTTTAGGGAAGTTTTCCACTATTATCTCCTCAAGTATTTTCTCATGGTCTTTCTTTTTGTCTTCTTCTTCTGAAACCCCTATGATTCGAATGTTGTAGCGTTTAATATCGTCCTGGAGGTCTCTGAGATTGTCCTCATTTCTTTTAATTCGTTTTTCTTTTATCCTCTCTGATTCATTTATTTCTACCATTCTATCTTCTAATTCACTAATCCTATCTTCTGCCTCTGTTAATCTACTATTTGTTGCCTCCAGAGTGTTTTTAATTTCATTTATTGCATTATTCGTTATATATTGACTCTTTTTTATTTCTTCTAGGTCCTTGTTAAACCTTTCTTGCATCTTCTCAATCCTTGTCTCCAGGCTATTTATCTGTGATTCCATTTTAGTTTCAAGATTTTGGATCAATTTCACTATCATTATTTGGAATTCTTTATCAGGTAGATTCCTTATCTCTTCCTCTTTGGTTTGGTTTGGTGGGCATTTATCCTGTTCCTTTATCTGCTGAGTATTCCTCTGTCTCTTCATCTTGTTTAAATTGCTGAGTTTGGGGTGTCCTTTCTGTATTCTGGCAGTTTGTGGAGTTCTCTTTATTGTGGCCTTTCCTCACTGTGTGTGGGTTTGTACAGGTGGCTTGTCAAGGTTTCCCTGGTTAGGGAAGCTTGTGTTGGTGTTCTGGTGGGTGGAGCTGTATTTCTTCTCTCTCCTTTCGAAGAGTTGGGTTGCTTTTCTGGGTGCCTGATGTCCTCTGCCGGCATTCAGAAGTTGTTTTGTGGAATTTACTCGACGTTTAAATGCTCTTTTGATGAATTTGTGGGGAGAAAGTGTTCTCCCGTCCTACTCCTCCGCCATCTTCAAGAGGATCTTTAGTTCATCTTTGCTTTCTGCCCTAAGGGTGGCATCTTCTTCATACTTGAGGTTATTGATGTTCTCCCAGCAATCTTGATTCCAACTTGTGCTTCATCCAGCCCAGCATTTTGCATGATGTACTCTGCATATAATTTAAGTATGCGGGGTGACAATATACTGCCTTTGCTTACTCCTTTCCCTGTTTTGAACCAGTTCATTTTTCCATGTCCAGTTCTTAGTGTTGCTTGTTGTTCTGCTGCTTTCGGTCTACTAGAAACCAAATTCGTCTCCTCTCATTATCTTCAAAATTCTCTCAATATCTGGACTGTATCCATTTAGAAGCTTTTCCACTAGTACCCCCCAAATATCTTGTGCTAATTTACACTACAGCCGTTAATTCAGTTAACTCTATCAGGCCCTTTTTTGAAATGACATTTGGTGTGTTTTCAGACTTTCTTAGTACACCCAGGGAATGAAGCTCCATCAATCATTCATTCCAGCACTCAATCATTGGCTATTTTTCCCTAAATAAATGATGGATGACATAAATTCCCTAAATAAAAATGATGGATGACATAGAATCCATTCATAATTTATTAGTATAATTTGAACCACAGTATAATAATAATAAATAACCATACCTTTACTTGATATATTAATAATATAAGTAAGTAAGCATAATAATCATAAGTAAATAACACTTCAGCTAATAATTTGCACTCTGCTTTCCAGGGAAAGCTTGAGTCCTGGGCTATGCAGACATCCATGCACACCAGTACTGTGTGACATTAAATATTTCCCAACCTCCCTGAAGACCAGTTTATTTACATAGTTGTAATTAGAGATAAAAACTATACCTGCCTCAAAATTTTGCTATTAAAACAACAAAATGCCTAATATAAGGCACATTACATGATCGATCCTATGGAAATATGAGGCTTCTCTGGTGGCTCAGATGGTAAAGCGTCTGTCTACAATGGCGGGAGACCAGGGTTCGATCCCTGGGTTGGGAAGATCCCCTGGAGAAGGAAATGGCAATCACTCCAGGACTATTGCCTGGAAAATCCCATGGACAGAGGAGCCTGTAGGCTACAGCCCATGGGGTCGCAAAGAGTCGGACACGACTGAGTGACTTTAAAAAAAAAAAAAACCTGATAAGGGGTTAATTTCCAAAATATATAAAATTTATACAACATAATAGCAAAAGTTTAGGAGCCTTTATTTCAAATATGGAAGGGACTCAATAGAGTTCTGTTTACAGAAGACATATTTGAAAGGAGTCTAATATCACTACTGATCATCCACGATATGAAAATCAAACACACAATGATATATCCCTTCACACCTGTTAGGAATGAATTGTGATCAGAAAAACAAGAAATCCTAGTCAAAGTTGGTGAGTTTGGTGTAGAAAATAAGGATACTTTTACCTGTTAGTGCAATGGTAAATGGTTCAACCATGATGAAAAATATGAAGGTTACTCAAATGTTTAAAAAATAGAAACCAGAACTACACCATATGTATTCCCCATTCACTATTAGTGGTTTTTAAATTAGTGTATTTAACCAAGGTAATTTAAATCAGGGTCGCAAGACATTATTAGCACATTTCAAGCTTCACTGCAGCAGTACCCCAATAGCCAAGACGTTCGTTAACATCCTAAATCGTCCATCAACACATAGAATGGAAAATAAACATGTAGTATACACATGCAGTTGGATTCATGATTCCGTCCTTAAAAGAAGGGAAATCCTCTCATTGAGACAACATTGGGTCACCTGGAAGACATTATACCAAGAGGAAGTAAGCCAGACCCAGGAGGACAAATGCTGCATGAATCCCCTTATATGAGGTATTGAAACAGTCAAACTCGTGGAATAAAAGGGCACATGGGCACATGCCCTGAGTAAACTGTGCTTCAACAGAAAAATGCACCCCAGTGTTCATTGCATACAGCTGCTATGGAGAACAGCATGGAGATCCTTAAAAATTAGGAATAAAACTACAATATGGCCCAGCAATCCCTGGGATACTTCTCTGGGCATATGCCCTGAGAAAATTGTAATTCAAAAAGGCACATGTACTCCAGTGTTCATTGCATCACTGTTTCCAATAGCCTGGACATGCAAGCAACCTAGATGTCAGTCAACGAATGAATGGGTAAAGAAATTGTTGCATAAATACAATGGAATGTCACTCAGCCATAGAAAGGAGCAGATAGGAGTTCAGTTTAACTGAGGTGGACAGATCTAAAGCCCATATAAAAGAGTGAATCAGACAGAAAAGAAAAACAAATATCACATTTTACACATATATATGAAATATAGAAAAAAGGTGCTGCTAATGAAACTATTTGCAGAGCAGGAATAGAAATGCAGATGTAGAGTACAGGTTCCAAACACAGAAAGAGAAAGAGAGGGTGGGATGAATTGCAAGCGTAGCATTGAAAATATGCTTTTTTTTTTTTTTTTTTATTTTCCAATTTTATTTTATTTTTAAACTTGACATAATTGATCTAGTTTTGCCAATACAAAATGAAAATCCGACCCACAGGACTGGTAATATAAAGTGTTCCCGCATTTCCCAACCCTTCGCATCCGCTCCTCCCTCCCCATACATCCCTCGTGCACAGACGTTTCAGTTGCCCAGCCCCAAAGCATCCGAGCATGTTGCAATGCACCCTGATAGGCACTGGCAAATCGGGTTTCTTACATTGATATAACCTTTTACTATGGTTATCATTCCAGTCCAATAATCTTGCCCACCTCTCTCTCCTCTACCAACAGAGTTCCATTAAGACTGTTCTTATACAACTCAGTGTCTCTGTTTATGCCTGTTCGTCGTACTTTTAAAAAATTTATTTATTTAGTGTGAAGGGTTCAATTTATGCTTTAACGAGTGTTGTGCTGGCTTCCAATTAACTCAAGTTAACATACCAAATTATAGCACTGGCAACCGGATACTACCAAGTCATCGTACTCCCCTTGCTATCTCTTGAACACTCCCGCCCCGTCCCCACGCCGTCCCCATCTCTCTAGGTTGAGTTCACAGGCGAGCACAGGTTGACCTTCCTTGTGAGCGTACACAGCCAAATTGCCACATGCGTTTCTCGTTAGCCATTTTCACGGTGCGTTGCATTTTCTATACCGCTGATGTTACTTGGCAAATGTTATCTATTGTCTATGTTTTCTTCTCTCTTCAATAACCGCATTCCTCTCATTTCCCCACTGTACAGTCAGGGATTCTATCTTGTCGCATTCTCTTGCTACCTTGCAACCTAGGTTCATCCATGTCATTTTTCTGATTCCAATATATATGCAGCAAGCAATATGAACTATATATTTCACGTTTTGCTCTTCAGACTGCTTTCACATCTGAACAGAGGTACTTATAACAGAGAGCTCTAGTATTCATCAAACCTCACAGCATTGACTTAAGATATTTGTTCCTGTAATGTTGGAGAAAATATTTAAATTGTATACGTATTTGTACGCTTGCTCTTCTCTATATTTACAATACAAAGTTAGTACTATTGCTTACTAGTGTCCCTGACTATTGTGCACATATTGCTGCCATCAAAAATGACAAATATACCAATGGCGATTACATCGGGTCGCTCGTTTCAGTTACTGGTGTTCTCAGAGTATTTGCCCTTGTAGTGTGTTGGATTGGCGATCACAGCTGAGCTCATATTTGAGAATATCATCTGTTCTCTCTAGTTCGCTTAGAATCTCGAATACTGTTCTCCATCAATGACTGTTAATCAGGTTACTTCCCACCTAATAGCTGGCTCACAAGCAAATAGTGTTCCCCATTTCCCCTTTTCATCTTTAGAAGGCTGTCCATCTCGAAGAATGATCTCTATAGCTTAGTTGTGAATGTATATTCTAGGACGAGTGTTTGGAGGACTCTGTAGATGACCGTCCACCAGTGGACACGTGACGTGGATTCGATAGTCGCAACCAATCCAAACCCAAAGGAAACTTTCAACCTGGCATGAAATATATCACTGGAAGGCTGATGCTGAAAGGACCTTATGATAACACTCCAGATACTAATTGCCATGTCCTCGGCAATATAGAAGATGCGACACTCAATCGGCAAATGATACTCCCCTTGAGTGCCAATACGACACAAGACCATATGAAACCGAGCCGAGGTGCGGAGCTAGAGAGTGGGCACAGAATTGAGGTGGTTTGGATAGCATCACACAATTCAAGCACATACCGTTTTACTGAGCGACATGCAGACAATACTGAAGTGGACTGAGAAGCCTGGCCTGCCAGGCAGTCCACTGAGTTTGCCATGTAAGGAGCGTTGGACAATCGGCTGTAAATGAAACGGACAGAAACACCCCAACATGGTCAAAGAGAATCCTTTAATTGCATTTCTATGTTTTTCCCTAAAGAGTGATGTAAAGAGGTTTAGATATGTGGTACTTGACTAATTTATACTTATCTTTACAAATCTATTGTGAGTTTATCTTTTGTGCCACTATTGGTTATCTCTTGGTTGTCCAATTAATAGAGCAGTAGTATACTCTACACTAATCGGTGCTACACGCTTATCATATAAGGATAAAAGTGGATCTGCCACGACAATTGTGGGGTGAAGACACCCAGGGCTTCAACCTTATGGACGGGAAGACAGACCCTGGAGAAGAAAATGGCATCGCGCACTCCCGGGTTACCTCGGGCTGGCAAAATTTCTCCGTCTGTCGTGGTCGGCAGCCGTGCGCACGTCGTGCTAGAGTAGCCTCCGGGTAGACCAAAAGAGACAGCACATGAAATTAGACACGACCCCTTAGCTCATTTCTCATCGTTTTCTCCACTTTCATGCAAAATTGCGAGCAAGAAACAGCAAATGGCAACCAACTCGAAGTTTTCCTGGGCCTGGAGAATCCCAAGCGATGGGGGAGCCTGGCTGGCCGGCACGTCTATGGGTCGAAAAAGAGTCGAAACACGACAGCGACTTTGATTTTGTATGGATATTGGGGGAGTTTTCCTCAGATTTCA